>NW_021133038.1:0-1553 GCF_004193835.3 Ostrinia furnacalis
AAACAAAAAACTCTTCAGCGTTTTAATATGAACTTGTTGTTGTTGATTTTTGGCGTCGAACCTTAGACCAGGCATACGGCTAGGCAACGTAGTCATGCAGGAGGATACAAGGAAGAGGGGCAGCCACAGTAGGTAACACAGAGTTGTTCAGGTGAGTGCCAGGAAGAGGTGCAGCAACCGCATTTAAGGAACGTCTGGGACAAACAAGGATAGGCGCATCAAGCTCGTAAGCCTTGATAGGGTTTAACTGGTTGAGGTGGCCCTTTTCAAGACTTGGAAGCCTGTGGGTAACAAACCATTGGACGTGGAGAGAGTCATTAATTATACGTATATTTTCTACTTTGCCGAACTTTAGCGCGAGAACGGTTTGTCCAAAACATATGAATTTGGTCTTATTCAATACAGGATTAAGTTCCCTTCAACCGTCATGAAGACCACTTTTTGATAGGGTAAGTCCTTTACGCGGTATAACCGGAAAACCGAGAAAACGCCTCTTTCGGGGGCCCCCACCACTTAAGCACAACTCCGTCGAAGTCGAAAACTTAGGAGAGTCTTAATGGGCAACCAAAGAAGCCATTAAAACAATAAAATCTTTTGTAGGAATTATTTCCGATTTAAAAGCTAATTCTACTGGACTATATTTTTATCGACAAAAAACAGGTAAAATTTTTTTTTAGATTTTTTTTTTATTTTTTATAGAATTTTTTTTCTTCCAATTTCTTATTGTAAAGAAAGCGTAATAACTTATAAACTAAGCGATATATCCTGATAAAATAAAAACAGTAATAATGCTAAATAACAGGCAATACTAAAAAAATACATATAATGCACAAAAAATTTCAACAAATAATAAAAAATGATACTTTTTGAAAAAAAATCTGCTTTTAAATTCGTGTTTTTTTGGTTATTTGATAAATTTCTCCAAAAAATGCCCCTATAACAGGTGGTTTTTATTACTTTGTATTATTCTCTATCGTATTACCTTTGTAAAACCAAAAATCGCATGTCTCTATCCCTATCACAACATTTGCAATGATCGTTTGAACTAAGTCTCTCCGGGCGCGCCATTCAACGCTTCGTTAACAACGAAACTGAAAATGGCTCTAGATTTGTAATTTTGATAAAGACAAGTTAGATTTCAAATAAAAACAAAAGACTTCGAAGTTAAATAAGCATTTTAGTTAAAATTAAAATTGTCTCTACTTGTAGCGGAGAATAATGTTGTGGCAGGCCTTTGTTCAAACGATCATAGAAAATGTTGTGATAGGGATAGAGACATGTGATTTTTGGTTTTACAAAGATAATACGATAGAGAATAATACAAAGTAATAAAAACCACCGGTTATAGGGGCATTTTTTGGAGAAATTTATCAAATAACCAAAAAAACACGAATGTAAAAGCAGTTTTTTTCAAAAAGTATCATTTTTTATTATTTGTTGGCCATTTTTGTGTATTTTATGTATTTTTTTAGTATCGCCTGTTATTTAGCATTATTACTGTTTTTATTTTATCAGGATATATCGCTTAGTTTATAAGTTACTAGCTGACCCGG
>NW_021133040.1:0-3953 GCF_004193835.3 Ostrinia furnacalis
ATAACATAATTCCCATATATGACCAAGCTTCTTTCATTATCTGTGAACAAACCGATCAAATATATTATTTATAGAATTCAAAATAAGGTGCCGTAAAGAATCTTTTTAAAAATAACCTACAATTTTTATTTTTATTTTTAAGGGTTTATTTGTTAACTTTGATTTTATCAGCCTATTTGTATACTTAAGTAACTAAACAAGTGCGTTTATACACTCGGTGTCAAATAAATCGGACGTCCCGCGACATTAAGTACTTTCAAACGTATGCATCCCCACTTCCCTCCAGTTGGTACCATTTGAAAGCCTAGTTAGAAATTTCATTTCATTAAAAGAAAGGTTTTTTCCCCAAAAAGTTTTTTTTTCAAGTCACATTTCCTCCCTGCAGCAGACTGCAGAGTTTTAGTCGGCCGATAATTAGGCCTGATTCTAATTTTTATGAAGAATCGGCCAATATCAATGTGCGCACTTTCATACATGTCCATACTGATAAAACAGCCCGACCCAACCATCGACCGACAAAAAGTTTGTAGTCTACGGCTAGGCTCATGGTACCTGGAAATCTATCTATATAAATAAAAATGAATTGCTGTTCTTTAGTCTGATTAAAACTCGAGAACGGCTGAGCCGATTGGGCTGATTTTGGTGTTAAAATGTTTGTCGTAGTCCAGGGTAGGTCTAACTAAACGGTGAGCAAATAATTAAAGATTTGCTTATTTATTGCCTTTAAGGCTTGGTATTTACTGCTAAAGTCAGTATTTCGCGCTGTCAAAATCTGTGCGCGCAGTACTTCGCCGAAGACAGCGCGCCAAAGAGCTCTCGCGGCTACACAGTATAGAAATACGCAGTTGGTTAGGTTAGGTTGACTTCCTTCGGTTCAAGCGTCACACTCACAGCACTTTCTAATACAAATCATATCCAAGTGATACAAGTTAAAACAACTTTCAGAATTTTTGGGAATATATTTTAGAATCGAATAAATATAAAATATAACTGCCAAAGTAAACATGGTTCAAAGAGGCGTGGCGTCACCCGACCTTCCGGAAGTTCCGCGCCGGCCAAAAAAATTTCATGATTACGTCACCCGACCTATGGGTAGGTCCTCGGGAGCTTGAGCGATTGGAAAAATATTTTATGATCAGTTACTCGTAGTAGCGATTACTTAGAGCTTGAATAATAAATTATAGTTGTTGCAATTCACGAAACTTTGCATGTGGTTAATTACATTAATCAGTACACGCATCAATTTTGTTCAGTCTTTTTGTTTATTAATAAATAAAAATATCATACTAAAATTGCATACATATTTTTTTGTATTGGGTGGTATTGGTCTGGGTGTTTTCTTTCCATAATTTATGTATAACGTATGTACGGGGCTCTGTATCGAAAATCACTATGAGCATCACACGCGGTTACCTGCCGCAGGCACCCTGAGCACTCATGGGAGTTTATGCAGAAGTCGCTAGTTTGACTTTGAGCTTTGTTTATAGTCATTACGAAGCAGATTTTGGTGGGAAACTGCACTGTCTTGAATTCGAAAGGGTAATTTAACGGTGCTAGGGGAATTCTAGGAATTAATGCAGAGCCTCCTCATTGAGATTGAGACATTTCAATTTGAGATTTCACTTGACATTGATTACAATCTGACATGGAGTTTTCAAACACTTGTAAAAATAAAAAGTAATTAAACCAAAAGCAGTAAGTATCTAGTATTGATATCAACTACGAAGCAAATGATTCCTAAAATAACTTTCTACCCCTTTTACACGTTTGTCATGAATTATAATATTAAGGAATTGTTAATCAAAATTTCAAGTAGATTGAACCAAAGAATCACTTTGTCCCATACAAACTTTGCCCCCTTTTTTCACCCCCTTCATTTCATGACCCCATTTCGGAAAATCGGATGCCTACGTCATACAAAGAACACACCTTTCACATTTCAGGTCTCTACGATATCCGTCAGTCATTTAGGACAAAGCATTTTTATTAGTTGTCCAATACTCTATCGTTTCAGGCATGTCATTGACAGGAGGGCGCTACTATCTTAATGGGTTATTTGGGTGAATATCAACAAACTCGTTTTTTGCCTAATTCCGGTGGCGAATTTTAATTTCCACTTTCCAAAACTTTTTTGTGGCAGAAATAATAGTAAATAACTTGTATTATTCAATGATATGGTAGAGATCAAAATATTATTAATACTTCTCGAGATATATCAATTTGAAATTATCAAGAGCCACCGAAATTGTATTTGAGCCACCGGAATTAAGAACCAATCCACCGAAATTTATTTATACAGCGGACTTCGGAATTTTACGGATGATTGTCTCAAATTACTTATTTATTTGTAATCAATTAAGTATTATTATTAAAAATATTTGAAGTGTGATTCTCTGATTCATATGGTGTGTCCGTTAGCCATTTTCCGGAACAAAATGGTTGATGTAGCATTTTCCTTTTGATATATCAATATAAATTAAAATTATTTCGAAAGCTAATGAGTTGTCCTTCTACAAAAAAAATGTGTCATAATTTTAATTAAGTTAGTTTGTTCGCAAAAAAATAAATAAGCAGTGTCCGGCATAAAATACTGATTCATATGGCGTGAGCTGTTCTTGACCATAACTGGTCAGGTTTTAATCATGAGAGTCTGGTTTCTGGCGTAGAGGCAAGCCCATCTTGCAACGGATGAGCTAGAAGGCAGACGTGGAGCTGGTTGGCTTAGAACCCGGTGTGACGAAGGCAAATACTTGATTCATCTGTGCTTGGTTCAGGTGGCATGCTGATTACAATGCCTACTTTATAAAATTACATTATTGCATTAACCCTTAAGTAACACCGTGGGGTAATTTTTTACCCCAGGCGCATAAAAATTGCCATATCTTTTTTTCTAGCGTAGCTAGTGAAATGTTGTTTTGTGTATTCTCAATCCAGAGTGTGCGCTTTAAGCTCGTAGATGCGGGATGTGAAAAAAATCATCCTTTTGGCTTGTACAGGTTGGTGGGGCAGAAATTTACCCCAGGGTGTTAGTTACGCATACTTTAATTTATCATCACCTAACATGTTAATAATAGGTTTTTACAACATTGAAACAAAATGAGTAAATATTTAAATGACGATTAAGTAGCACATTGTCTCTAGAATGCAGAGAGATAATTAGAGCTTGATTTACATGATACTTTTCGAACTTTGAAGACATCCCCCCTCAGAACAGAGCGTTCATAAATTCGACACAGAAATAGGTCTCAAAACTGATAATTACATAGTAATTCAGCGTGTTTAATGTGTTTTGAAAAAAATAATTAGGAATAAAATAAATAAAAAATATTTTTTAATATTTTTTCATAATTTTATAAAAAATAAGTCTTTTTATTTTGCTTTATTATAAAGCCAGACATTTTCGGTTTATTTCATTTTGTGTTTAAAATATGCATAAAAGATCTATTTAATGTCCGATTAGTGTAAGTTTTTGGTTCCCACAATAACTTTCCAAGATTTTTCTAGAAGACCATTATGGAGACTATTAGTTGCCAATGACAAATTATTGTTTTTTGTTATGATTGATTTAAGGTGTTTCTTTACGCTAGATAGACGTTCTTTTAAAGCAATCGTATAATTCAGTGAGGCCATTAATACATTGTAAATCACAAAATTAAATTGATTTTAAATATTTACTTAAAATTTTTCAATTACCGTTTGGGGTGATTTTTTGCCCCACGGTGTTCAAAGTGTAACCAAAAATAAGGATGTTACTTAAGGGTTAAAAATCTATGCTTTTGGGTTATATAATCATGTAGAAAAATGACAACACTGTAGTCTGTATGTATGACGAGTTTTGCTCGATTTTAGGTAAAAAACTGATTTATCTGTGCGTGATTCATATGGTCAGGGCCCTATATGAATCATAAAATAAATTAGTTTTTGGTCTTTCAAGCACCAAAAAAGGGTTTTGT
>NW_021133041.1:0-5618 GCF_004193835.3 Ostrinia furnacalis
AAAGAAATTTTGACTTTGACTTTGAAAACGGGAATGGGCCAGGCTTCAAAAAAAGTTACTTGGGAGTTCCAAATCACAGACAAGTCTCTCTCCAATTTGTCAGAGGCATTTGAAAAATTTGGCCAACACGCTGGCCTAATGGATTGCCTGACGGTCGCGTATATTCTACTTTAGTCGCCTCTAACGACTTTCATGGTAAGAGTGGGTTGGCACTATTCTACTCTGCTAGAACCACACTGCGTTTTAGTAAGTCCTAATTTGAGCAATTATTATTTAGCGAAACGAAAAGCTATACTTATCCTCGTCTTGTGGGTTGCTCAATGTGGCTTCTATACAAATAAGTTGTCTTCTTAAGCTGGCCACTAAATGAAATCCCAACCTAATAGAGAGGGGAGCGTAACGATGTTTTAATATATTGGACGGGTCTTGAATGTTGAAAAAATGCTTAGATGTACTTAAATTGGTTTCTGTGTACTTTTATTGGGAAACTCCCTTACCTACGTTTCGTTGCGTGATGGGAATGTTCGCGGATCATAAATTGGAATCTTGGTGAGTTTCACTTCGGAAGTCTTTTTTGAGAGTAAGAAAAGAAGTGTTTTTTTTATCTATTAATTTTGTTTTTGACATCACTTATTATTAACATCAGTTAAAATAATTTTATTTGATGCACAAAACATGATGTTCAGTTTTTGATATAGGTACTCGTATGGTGCTGGACCGGTCTTTGTGGAAATCCTTTGGGGAGGCCTTTGTCCAGCAGTGGACGTCTTTCGGCTGAAACGAACGAACGAACTCGTATGTATACATTTTAGTTACTTTAATAAATAAATCCATTTAGTTTGCGAGCAAGTCATTTATTAAGTTTCTACTTTCTATTGCTATGGAAACCTATGAGGCAACTCTTTCTAACAATTCATAAAGTGTGCTTACTCGTATTTCAGTTGATTCGTAGTGCCAATTACCTAAAATTACTTTTACTTTATGTGCCTTTAAACATGTTTACTACCAGCATTATGGTTGTCAAATGTGAACAAATGACAAAAATCAGACTATTCAGCGTCAAAATACCTGCCATTAAAAACCATTAAAACACATCAAAAGCCATAAACAAATGGAAGCTTGCAAAAAACCCAATTTACATAATTAATCCGGCTTAGAGTAGGTGATCGTAAGCGGATTACTGTGCTCAACCAAATTGAATGTGGCCACTGTACCAGCTATTGTGCTGCAGGTGTGTTTCCATTATACGAGTAGGTACGGCATAAACTCGGCCGGTTTTATTAAAATTATCTCATCATTATTGCAGTCACAGGACGTCCACTGATGAACATAGGCCTCAATAAGATATGAAAAAGATAAAATGAGTAATCTTAAAATTTCCGCTTAGTGACGTCGGCACAACTACCCAACACTACCCGCGCGCATCGACTGTAATACTCCCCCAATAATTTTCAGACTGGGCAATCGGTACTGGCCTATATCCAGTGCCTTCCTGCTAACTTTATGAGTGCTTACTTTGTGTGTGGACATCCTACGCTGCGCTTGCTGGTATGTGGCCTCCATTCCATAACTTTGCTGCCCTATTGTGCATTGTCAGTTCAGCAAGCTTTAAAATCAAAATCCGTCAAAATTTGTCTTTTGATTCAAAATCTAAATTGACAAACAAATTGAAATTTTTCCTGATCACTGAAACATTGCAAGTTCGATAACATTGAAGTTTCACTTTGATTTTTTTCCAGTCGACAGTAAGTAGCACATTTTTATTTACATAATATTACAACAGTATAGACATTCCGAAATTTCATGGCCTTGAGTTTAATTTTAGATACAGTGGAAACAGACAAACATGACAACGTGTAGGCTCAAAGCACACACCTTGAGTCTTGATTGTAATTAATAATTTATTATGGCGTAACGCGTTTCGAATTTTCACAAATGAGGGAATTTGAGAATGCCACATGCAATATCGTGTTACAAGTGTGTAACAATACATGAATGTATGAGTACACGTCTAACGAGCTGGTGTTGACATCCTTAATGAGCTATTTTTAATTTTTATCTAGTGTCTAAAATCCTAATGAACGAAATCGACACTGACATTTTCAAGACATGACTTCTCAAATAAACTGGTAGGTTCGCTCCAAACTTTTGCAATGAGATTAAATTAGAAATGATAAAATATTCCTTTTAAACTATGCGTTAAGGGTTAATAAAAACCAATCAAAAATTAAGACAAAACTTTGAATCAGATTATTTGTCGGAGATAAAGAAAAGACAATTTACTTTCTTATTCTTATTGGTATTTTTTATTTTTTTCGTAAAACCGTGAAAAATAGTAAGGTTAATTCTATTCTACCCCAAATCCTAAATATAGGGCATCCAAACTACCGCGTTAACATTTAGCCAACTTAAATTTCAGCAGTTCCAGGCCAGAACTCGTCGCTCCGCCAAAGCCTTCGTAAGCGGATTACGGCTCCCTATTCGGCCTTCCAATTTGCCAAGCAAATCTCTTCGCACCTCGCACAATGGGTGTCTTTGTACTGGAAATTAGACTAGATAGGTGAGACTGGCTTTCAACGAGTGTAGGTCACTTTAACACTAGAAAGGCCGCCGTCCCATTATTGTCCCACTCGCGAGTTTGATCAGCTCTAACTTTTTTATTTTTCAACGAAAGTCCATGAAACTTTTTGACTTTTTCTGATTTATTGAGTTTTATCATTTTTTAATGTTTTTGATAATATAACATTAATAGAATTTTTTTTAAAATCGGTTTTACCTAGAAGCGCCACTGGGTCAATTTTGTCCCACCCTGGTATTTGCCACAATAATTCAATGAAGAGTCCTTTTTTCGAGGAGATACGAAAGTGGAGAGATGAGGAGAGTTTAGGTGACTCGTGACAATGCAGAAATGTAAATATATTGTACTAGTTTTTGCCTGTGACTTCACCCGTGAGAAATTAAGTTTATCATAGAAAGACCTAATTTCTTGACACTTATCGTTGTTTTTTGACCAAATAACTGAATATTATTCTAAATTATAGCCTGTATTATGTTATTCTGAAGTATTAACAATAAAATTGCAAAGTTTTATCAAGATCGGCTTAGTATTTTTTGCGTAAAAGAGTGAAAAAACATCCATCGATCTAACTATGAATCCATACTCACTTAGTTTAAGTTCCAGGCATATATCTACCTATTCATCCATCCTATCCATTCATCAGTCCATCCATCCTTCAATTCATCAATATTTATTAACTTTTACATTTATAATATTAGTAGGAAGATGGCCTCTAAACATAAGCCAGTTCATACATTGTATGATTTGATACATTTTTAAAATGTGTGACTTATAAAATTTTGAAGATTATACGTACATACTTTTCATTTTAATTGGTCAAAAACTTCATTGTTTGTGTACAGATAACAGAAAAATAACCATACCTATAGAAATTCCTAAACACATAGTACACCAGATAGATAAAAAACCATACAAAAAAACTTTGTGCAAAATGTGCACTATTATTTTTAAGATATTTATTTTTTCTATAAAAATAATAATGACTAGTTAAAGTAGTAATTTCATGATTTTAATACAGTATACCACCACGTAAATGTGACTATTTTTAAATGAAACCAAAAATATCTATATTTTAATAATTCCAAATTAAAATTGAATACATTTATATTTTTAAAGAAATAAGTACATATTGTTTTAACCACATAGATAAACCTTTTTTTAAGGATACTACAAATAGTTTTAACCATAATATTCATGCCTGAAACTAAAAAATGATACAAAATACATGCTGGGACAAAATTGACCCAGCGGCGCTTTTAGGGGGGTCGTAATCTTCGGCACTTCTAGTGTTAATCTCGCACGATTTCAAAGGGATACAGATTAGGAAAGGTTGAGTAATTTTGGATGGTTGTGTATAAACTCATTAGTTGCGATGAGGAAATACTTTGTCTTCCAAAACTACTATTTTGGACACCTTATGTATAACTATGATATAAGTTTAAGACACAGGCAAAGCGGCAAAAAATCTTGAGTACAAGCCGAATTGCAAATGCTGTATGGAATGCCGATTATCTTACGTTGCGATGGACTGATTGAATATTAAATCAGAATCAGAATATAGGCTAATTTAGCTTGTTATTTGTTGTAGGGTCCTAAAACAAGTTTTGTTGTTAGTCACAAAAGGAAAATACAGTTTCAGACTATTTGAAGAAAAGCCATAGTAGGGAATTTAGTGCAAGAACCCC
Organism: Ostrinia furnacalis; assembly: GCF_004193835.3. Taxonomy (NCBI): domain Eukaryota; kingdom Metazoa; phylum Arthropoda; class Insecta; order Lepidoptera; family Crambidae; genus Ostrinia; species Ostrinia furnacalis. Next base: position 4,264 of record NW_021133041.1, read on the forward strand.
TCCACTTTGGTATAGAAGGCTCATTTTTGCACCAGTTGTTCTTTGGGTGCACCTGAGTAGATTTCCGTCGGTAGACATCGGGAGCCCCCCCTGTGGTAGCAGGGGGAGGGGGGGCAAGTTTCCTTCTGCCGCGCTTTACTTTAAGGCCCATATCTTCAAAACTATGGGCATTAGGGCAAGTGTGGTGTCATTTTCGGATAATTAAAGGATGGCGAATTCATTTCTAGAACAAACTTTTTGCCTTTTCATACAAAATAATAGAAATATGGAGTAAAATTCACAAAAACCAAAAAGTATTTTTTTAAATAAACATCGTTTACTTTTAAACCACTGGAGATAATCTAATAAAAAAAATATTTCCTGAAAGCTACATTTATCAGGATTATAAATATATACCACTATATGGTACTTTTTTTGAAAAAAGTAGGTGAAAAAAATTTTTTCTTCAGGACACAGCGGGCGAATTTTAATGCGCGTCGGAAAAAAATATTTATTTTATCCATGAATTCATACTATTTGGTTCATAAGCAAGTAAAGATTATTATTTTAGAATTTATTTAGAGTTCCTGGCACATCATGCTACCATGATTTGTATTTTTTCTTCAATTAATTTTGAACTCTATATGTAAGTCATAAGGTTGAAAATAGTTTAATTACATTGTATTAATGAAAATATCATAAGAAGAAAGCACTAAATAAAGAACTTGAATTTGTCTAAGGGCCGATTTTTCAATCGTTGGATAACTTTTAACTGAAGAATAAGTTTGGCACATTGACAGTTTCAGTATGGGCCATATGTCAAAATGACAAGCTTATTCTTCAGTTAAAAGATATCTGACTATTGAAAAATCAGCCCTAAACGTCTAATGATGATTATTATTATTTTTATTAACATTTTTATTTCTACTTATTATTGTACCAGTGATAACGGAAAGGTAAGTGTGAGGAAAGTGAGGATTGATATTATCATAGTACGGGAGATTATTTTTAACACAAAGGCTACGGCTGTGACAATTATAGTTGTTTTTTCAGACAGCACCTGCATCTGCACTACTTCTTGCACTTACATCTCACCATTTCCAGGCAAGCTTCGGCAGCTACGGGCAAATCGGTCCATGTAGGCTCCATGTTGCTATCGACTCTGGTCCACACCCAACCAGTGGGATAAAGGGAAGACTGAGTCGGTTGCTTGCAACTGATCCTATACGCGAACCCCTTAATATACTGCCAGTAGCCAATGCTGATACAAAGCTGTCTGGGTTAGTTTATGTAGGGTTACACCTAAGCGTAGTCCACAGCGACCCATTAGGATCTTTATTCTCCCTTTTTTATTCCCTATCATCCAAAAAAATCCT